>NC_084578.2:16615000-16627500 GCF_033978685.3 Nerophis lumbriciformis | reverse complement strand
CCTTCATCCCCTCTGACAGTATGCGTTTATTTTTGTAGTGGTGTTTCTGCATTATTCATTATGAGGCAGTGCTTTGGCACACCCCATGGAGGCCAACATGCACAGGTTATTATTTTGCCTACTGGCCATTTATGTTTAAAGATGTGTCAGTTTACTGAAAATAGTCAATATAGTGTGTGGCCCTAGCCATATTATTATCTTATTACCACGTTTGCCTATAAGTAGGCCTGGGACAATAACACATTTTGTTCAACGATATATTTACCTACAAATTTTTGCCAATAAACAATATTATTGCCATTATTATAATTATAATCGGCAGGCCGATGTTATCGGACATCTCTAATACGTATGGCAATTATCGAAGTTGGTCCGTTTAACTGACTTATCGAATATTGGCCCAGGCCGACCTAAAAGGGTATGTTTATGATAGATGATTTAAAGGGGAACATTATCACCAGACCTATGTAAGCGTCAATATATACCTTGATGTTGCAGAAAAAAGACAATATATTTTTTTAACCGATTTCCGAACTCTAAATGGGTGAATTTTGGCGAATTAAACGCCTTTCTAATATGACGTCACATCGGGAAGCAATCCGCCAATTTCTCAAACACCGAGTCAAATCAGCTCTGTTATTTTCCGTTTTTTCGACTGTTTTCCGTACCTTGGAGACAACATGCCTTGTCGGTGTGTTGTCGGAGGGTGTAACAACACGAACAGGGACGGATTCAAGTTGCACCAGTGGCCCAAAGATGCGAAAGTGGCAAGAAATTGGACGTTTGTTCTGCACACTTTACCGACGAAAGCTATGCTACGACAGAGATGGCAAGAATGTGTGGATATCCTGCGACACTCAAAGCAGATGCATTTCCAACGATAAAGTCAAAGAAATCTGCCGCCAGACCCCCATTGAATCTGCCGGAGTGTGTGAGCAATTCAGGGACAAAGGGCCTCGGTAGCACGGCAAGCAATGGCGGCAGTTTGTTCCCGCAGACGAGCGAGCTAAACCCCCTGGATGTCTTGGCTCACACCGTCCCTTATGCCACCGAAGATGATCAAGAGAAGAATATCGACCCTAGCTTCCCTGGCCTGCTGACATCAACTCCAAAACTGGACAGATCAGCTTTCAGGAAAAGAGCGCGGATGAGGGTATGTCTACAGAATATATGAATTGATGAAAATTGGGCTGTCTGCACTCTCAAAGTGCATGTTGTTGCCAAATGTCTTTCATATGCTGTAAACCTAGTTCATAGTTGTTAGTTTCCTTTAATGCCAAACAAACACATACCAATCGTTGGTTAGAAGGCGATCGCAGAATTCGTCCTCGCTTTCTCCCGTGTCGCTGGCTGTCGTGTCGTTTTCGTCGGTTTCGCTTGCATACGGTTCAAACCGATATGGCTCAATAGCTTCAGTTTCTTCTTCAATTTCGTTTTCGCTACCTGCCTCCACACTACAACCATCCGTTTCAATACATGCGTAATCTGTTGAATCGCTTAAGCCGCTGAAATCCGAGTCTGAATCCGAGCTAATGTCGCTATAGCTTGCTGTTCTATGCGCCATGTTTCTTTGTATTGGCATCACTATGTGACGTCACAGGAAAATGGACGGGTGTATATAACGATGGTTAAAATCAGGCACTTTGAAGCTTTTTTTTAGGGATATTGCGTGATGGGTAAAATTTTGAAAAAAACTTCGAAAAATAAAATAAGCCACTGGGAACTGATTTTTGGTTGGTTTTAACCCTTCTGAAATTGTGATAGTGTTCCCCTTTAAAGTAGTCATTATCCCGCTTACACAGCAAATCGTCCTTACATCCTTTACATATTTTATATGGTTTTCTGGCACAATGCACAATATTCTTAGATACCTCAATGCTTCGACTATCAGGACATGTTTCTTAACTGGAATAAAGAGCATCTGCTCATTACTGCCTTGACTCAGTCAGCCATTCAGTAGAAAAAAGACAAAATGGGAAGTTATAAATGTAAACGTTCCAACGAAGGTAGAGATTGGAAAAGCATACACCATGGTTGGAAAATAACTTCAGTAGAGCTGCAACAATTAATTGATAAGATTGATTATTTAGATTAGAAAAAAGCATCCATTTATAAGGAAAGCAAAGAGCTCAGAGAAGAGGGGAGACGTTTTGCCCTCATTTAAAAGCGAAAAAAGACAAATTGTAGTGAAATGTTTGCTCAGTCAAACAGAGTTGGCATTTCACAACAGCACAACATCATTAGCCCCGTTTAGACTGCACACCAAATCAGATTTTTTGCCTTCAAGTGACACAGATTTGATTTTTTTTGCCAGTCTTAACACTCCAAAGTGCTTCAAATCTGATCTTTTGGCATCAGATTCAGGCCACATCAGGAGGTATTCCTGAATCCGATTAGAATCTGATCTTTTCAAATGTGACTTCAGTCTAAAAGCAACGCGACCTGAATGTGACCCAAATGCGACTTTTTCGTCAACTTTGGACGAGCTACGTCAGTCGTGTGCGCCAGAACAAAGAGGAAAAGAACCATCCGGACTGTTACAGGCGCAAAGTTCAAAAGGCAGCATCTGTGATGGTATGGTGGTGTATTCGTGCCTAAGGAATGGGTAACATACACATTTGTGAAAGCACCATTAATGCTGAAAGGTACATACAGGTTTTGGAGCAACATATGTTGCCATCCAAGCAACGTTATCATGGACGCCCCTGCTTATTTCAGCAAGACAATGCCAAGCCACATTCTACACATAAACAGCATGGCTTCATTGTAAACGAGTGCGGGTACTAGAGTGGCCTGCCTGTAGTCCAGACCTGTCTCCCATTGAAAATGTGTGGCGCAATATGAAGCCTTAAATACCACAACTGTTGAACAACTTAAGCTGTACATCAAGCAAGAATGGGAAATAATTCCACCTGAAAAGCTTCAAAAATTGGTCTCCTCAGTTCCCAAACGTTTACTGAGTGTTGTTAAAAGGAAAGGCCAAGTAACACGGTGGTAAAAATGCCAACTTTTTTGCAATGTGTTGCAGCCATTACATTCTATGTTAATGATTATTTGAATATTAACCATGTGTCGGCAATATTGATATTATAATCGCTAATCCAGACAATCTATTTTTAGCGGCGCATTGATCACAGACAGATAACTAGCTGATGTTGTTATATAGGCATATTGAGCCAATGTCCAGCTACATCGTCTCTGATATGGTAACAGTGAATTCTAGTTTATAAATCAGGCCTCTTATCTGGATAGTAGAAGGGTGTGACTATAAATCGAGAAGTTGGTTAACTTTGACATCCAGTACAGTAAGTGTTTGTTTTATGTTTGTAGTTTGTGTATCTTCTTCAGCACTTAGTAATACTGCTGCTTTTACTAAAGCTGCATCTGTTTAGCATACAGCTTCTGAAACTTGTAGCTCATCCTCTTTATATTCGGGCTCAAAAATATCAGGTTCTGGATCATCATTTTTCCCTAAGTAATCTCTCACAAAGTCTGCCGTGAGTAGTTGTTGTTGAAGGGAAAAGCGATGTGATGTTTTTGTTAAATTAATAAGCCGCCATATGCTTAAAATGGGCAAAATATACCAATATTACATGTTATTATGAATGTGCGGGTTACTACATTACATATATATTTACAGCGTGTATGAAAAACCTTGATTGAGGTGTTAGGATGTTTTTTCGAGCGCTGTATAGGTGGAATAGAGCAACTCTAATTGGCTCCATTGTTAGCTGACTTTTATGATATGATATGGTAGAGTGGCCGTGCCAGCAATCGGAGGGTTGCTGGTTACTGGGGTTCAATCACCACCTTCTACCATCCTAGTCACGTCCGTTGTGTCCTTGGGCAAGACACTTCACCCCTTGCTCCTGATGGCTGCTGGTTAGCGCCTTGCATGGCAGCTCCCGCCATCAGTGTGTGAATGTGTGTGTGAATGGGTGAATGTGGAAATACTGTCAAAGCGCTTTGAGTACCTTGAAGGTAGAAAAGCGCTATACAAGTATAACCCATTTATCATTTATTTATGTGTTCTTGTCTTACCTAAGTATTGTGAATGATAGGCAAACTAAAAAAAAAAAAGGGCAGTCCCACTTTAAGATATTAAGAAATGTAGTCTATTTGCCACATTGGAAGTGATTATATTACTGTGGAGGGAGGTGTGGCCAGCGCTGCCTGCAGGAGCGGAGGTCAGCGCCTCTGTCCATGGTGCTGAGGACAGAGCACCATCAGACGGGGGCGTGGCAGTGCCGACGGCGAGACACAGCTGAACAGTCTTTAACAGTAGCGGCCGGGAAAAGTAGGGGAGAAAAGGATTGGGAGTGACTGCAAAGTCACGACCTGCTGAAAAGCATTTTTTAATGATCTTGTCAAAAACATTAAAACTATGTCAACTTTGCACGCCTGTCCGTGGTGACGTGTATATCAGTGGAACCGCTAGGCAGCGACTTCTACAATTACCTAAGCTGGTAACCACCTCTGTCAGTTAAGTGACTAAAAATAAAGTCATCAGGAGCCAATCACATGTTTTTTTTTATATATACACACAAATCGTCCGATACTGATTAGTGGCGATCGATTAACATATCCCTAGATTAACCCCTCAAATGGGACACAGTTTTTGCTTTTCCATCGAGCCCTCTACTCACAATTGTGCGTGCAGGAAACCTGATAATCAGACATTTGATAGACATGATGAGATTCAGGGAGACATCTATAACACAGGTTGTGGAATGTTTACAAAACAAGTGTTGCACGTAGAAAAGGATGAGGTAGGCAGAGAAATGGTAGTGTTATTCAGCATTACGCAAGCAGTATTACTCACACTCTGTTGCTCGTAGCTTCTCACTGTCCCCTCAATGTTCATGTTATTCTGCTGCGTTGTCCTCTTGTGACCTGCGCTGATACTACCGGAGGTTGTTGAGAGGCTATCTCAACACTTGGTCATGGGAGCTTTAAAACCAGTGTATATGATTTCATCCTCAAAATGAACAAATGCAAGAATTAATTAATTTAAATTAAGCTTTTTTCTTTGTGTGTATTATATTGTTGTCCTGATACTAATTTTTTTTTTTTTACCGGTACCAACATGTATTTCCATACCTTTCAATACTTTTCAAAATAAAATTAGTTATTGGCTTTATTTTAGCAGAAAATGCGATGATGCATTCAACATTTTTCTCATTGCAATCAAAGAACAATTTTGGCATTAAATAAGATAGTAAACATACTAGACAACTTCTCTTTTAGTGGTAAGTAAGCAAACAGGCGTATGCAGTAACATATTGTGTCATTTCCTATTTTGTTTTTTCGGTCCAAATTATGAGGGACAAACGGTAGAAAATGTATTTTTAATCTTTTTGTGAGTTTATTGTTAATATCTGGTTACTTTCTGTTTTAAAGGGGAACATTATCACAATTTCAGAATGGTTAAAACCATTAAAAATCTGTTCCCAGTGGCTTATTATATTTTTCGAAGTTTTTTTTTTAATTTTACCCATCACGCAATATCCCTAAAAAAGCTTCAAAGTGCCTGATTTTAACCATCGTTATAAACACCCGTCCATTTTCCTGTGACGTCACATAGTGAAGCCAACACAAACAAACATGGCGGAAAGAACAGCAAGCTATAGCGACATTAGCTCGGATTCAGACTCGGATTTCAGCGGCTTAAGCGATTCAACAGATTACGAATGTATTGAAACGGATGGTTGTAGTGGAGGCAGGTAGCGAAAACGAAATTGAAGAAGAAACTGAAGCTATTGAGCCATATCGGTTTGAACCGTATGCAAGCGAAACCGACAAAAACGACACGACAGCCAGCGACACGGGAGAAAGCGAGGAGGAATTCGGCGATCGCCTTCTAACCAACAATTGGTATGTGTTTGTTTGGCATTAAAGGAAACTAACAACTATGAACTAGGTTTACAGCATATGAAATACATTTGGCAACAACATGCACTTTGAGAGTGCAGACAGCCCAATTTTCATCAATTAATATATTCTGTAGACATACCCTCATCCGCGCTCTTTTCCTGAAAGCTGATCCGTCCAGTTTTGGAGTTGATGTCAGCAGGCCAGGGAAGCTAGGGTCGATAGGGTGTTTAGCTCGCTCGTCTGCGGGAACAAACTGCCGCCGTTGCTTGCCGTGCTACCGAGGTCCTTTGTCCCTGAATTGCTCACACACTCCGGCAGATTCAATGGGGGTCTGGCCGCAGATTTCTTTGACTTTATTGTTGGAAATGCATCTGCTTTGAGTGTCGCAGGATATTCACACATTCTTGCCATCTCTGTCGTAGCATAGCTTTCGTCGGTAAAGTGTGCGGAACAAACGTCCAATTTCTTGCCACTTTCGCATCTTTGGGCCACTGGTGCAACTTGAATCCGTCCCTGTTCGTGTTGTTACACCCTCCGACAACACACCGACGAGGTATGATGTCTCCAAGGTACGGAAAACAGTCGAAAAAACGGAAAATAACAGAGCTGATTTGACTCGGTGTTTGAGAAAGTGGCGGATTGCTTCCCGATGTGACGCCACGTTGTGACGTCATCGCTCCGAGAGCAAATATTAGAAATGCGTTTAATTCGCCAAAATTCACCCATTTAGAGTTCGGAAATCGGTTAAAAAAATATATGGTCTTTTTTCTGCAACATCAAGGTATATATTGACGCTTACATAGGTCTGGTGATAATGTTCCCCTTTAACATGTTTTATCTACACTTCTGTTAAATGTAATAATCACGTATTCTTCTGTTGTTTGATACTTTATGTAAGTTTTGTGTGATACTACAAATGTTGGTATCAATCCAATACCAAGTATTTACAGGGTCATTTACTGGTCATACTTAAAGTTCTCCTGTGTCCAGTGTGCTATTTCCTGGGTTTCTAAACAATAAAAAATGACAAAAGATTTTGTGAAAATGAAAAAATACTGAATAGACCATATATGGCTCTTGTACTTGGTATCGTTACAATCGATACCGTATTTTTCGGACTATATGTCGCTCCGGAGTATAAGTCGCACCGGCCGAAAATGCATAATAAAGAAGGAAAAAAACATATATAAGTCGCACTTTTTGGGGAAATGTATTTGATAAAACCCAACACCAAGAATAGACATTTGAAAGGCAATTTAAAATAAATAAAGAATAGTGAACAACAGGCTGAATAAGTGTACGTTTTATGAGGCATAAATAACCAACTGAGAACGTGCCTGGTATGTTAACGTAACATATTATGGTAAGAGTCATTCAAATAACTATAACATATAGAACATGCTATACGTTTACCAAACAATCTGTCACTCCTAATCGCTAAATCCCATGAAATCTTATACGTCTAGTCTCTTACGTGAATGAGCTAAATAATATTATTTAATATTTTACGGTAATGTGTTAATAATTTCACACATAAGTCACTCCTGTGTATACGTCGCACCCCCGGCCAAACTATGAAAAAGAACTGCGACTTGTAGTCCGAAAAGTACGGTATTTGTGTAGATCCACCCTCTTGTTTACATTCAGTAGAGCTAGCTTTCTGTTAGCGGTTAGCTATTTTTTTCCTCCTACGGTGGGTGTGTAGTGAAGCATGTTTAGCCATTCCTCGTCCTGCAGGAATGATACTTGTAAGAAACTTACTTTGTCGCTTTGGAGACGAGAATTAGTGATTTAGAAGTAGCTAAAACACTGCCGACTGCGGATGGAAGTTAGCCGCTAGCTAGCTAGCCATGTTTTAAAGCACCTATTGCAGAGCGGCGTTTCAGTGTTTATACTGTAACAGTGTAGCCTCACTTTTATCGTTAGTTTTTCAAACCAAAATGCATCCATTCTCCCTATTCTGTCTCCACACTGTGTCTGCTTGTCACTACCCTGTGCATGTGTGTTGCCAAACATGCAGCTCTGCTAATATTACCAGCAATGTCACGACGGCGCCGTCTAGTCGGTAAAAAAAATAGAAAAAAATACAGGTATTATTCTGAGGCAGTAGTACCATTTTTAATTACTGGTGTATTCTATAACTTTTGAATTTGACGTCTAAAGATTACTACCTCATAAACTGTTCTTCCTGGCTTATATAGCACAGGTTTAGCACAACATAAATATGTTTTTTTGTGATTAATCAAATCATAGACCATCAGAGGCCAAGACCGACCACTTAGTGCTTGGCAGGTTAAACAGGCCACCACGATCTAAAGTTGCCTGAACAGGATATCCTCTTTGTTCTGGTTCGCAAGGAAATAATAGCTCTCTCAGACACATGAATAGCCTATATTGTTGGTCTTTTTTATATTTAGGTAAGAGTTCAAGTCAGTACTTCATTTGTCTGTTTACGGTGCAAGTTAATAACAAGTTCAAGAGGACTAAGCGCTGAACTCTTTTCTATTATGACATATAAATAACTTAGGTACCAGTATTGACCCCTTGGTTACAGTGCCATTTTTATTGAATTTGTGAAGTGTCAGTCGAAAATTTCAGCAGGTAAGAAACATTTCTTACACACAAGATAAGATTTGTCTGAACTAGGGTTGTACGGTATACCGGTATTAGTATAGTACCGCGATACTAATGAATCATATTCGGTAATATACCGCCTCTAAAAAATACTGGTCCCCCACCCCACCGTCGTCGTCAAGTCGTGACATTGCTGGTTTACGAGCAGACGAGCATGTTCGGCAGCGCACAATCACGGAGTACTTACAAGCAGACACAGTGTGGAGACAGAAAAGGGAGAACGGACGCATTTTGGCTTAAAAACTAATGATAAAGGTGAAGTTATAACACTGAAACGCCCACCTGAAGAGGTTCTTTTAAGACATGGCTAGCGAGTTAACAGCTAAAGTCCAGCCACTGTCTGTTGTAGCTACTTCGAAATCACTAATCTTTGTTTCCATGGCGACAAATAAAGTACGTTTCTTACAAGTATCATCCCTGCAGGACGAGGAATAGCTAAACATGCTTCACTACACACCGTAGCTCACCGGCGTCACAATGTAAACAAACGCCATTGGTGGATCTACACCTAACATCCACTGTAATGATACCAAGTACAATAGCGTATCTAGTCGATGTTACTATGATTACGTCAATATTTTTTGGCATCACAACATCTTCTTTTGTTTTTTTAAAAATGTATATTATGTTTATTAACTCAGGAAATATGATCCTGTAACAACTTGGTATCGGATTGATACCCACATTTGTGGTATGATCCAAAACTAATGTAAAGCATTCAAACAACAGAATAATAAATGATTATTACATTTTAAAATAAGTGTAGATAGAACATGTTAGAAAAGAAAGTCAGCAGATATCAACTTGTTACTGCATACATCAGCAGACTAATTAGGAGCCTTTGTTTGCTTACTTACTACTAAAAGACAAGTTGTCTACTATGTTCACTATTTCATTTAAGGACAAACTTGCAATAAAAAACATATTTAATGTACCCTAAGATTTTTTTGTTAAAATAAAGCCAATAATACAATTTTTTTAGTCCCCTTTATTGAGAAAAGTATCAACATTTTTTTAGTACCAGTACCAAAATATTGATATCGGGACAACACTAGTCTGAACACAAGACTTTTGAACATTATTATTTGAGAAGATAAGATGAACACAACCAATTTATTGTATTTAATTGTTATCTGTCAAAATTACGTCAATTCCAGAAAGCATACCACTATCATGCTTGAAGTTACGCAGCATATTCTCAACAAATTTTGCTTTTTTGTGTGTGATGGGCATACTTGCCAACCCTCCCATTTTCCGGGAAACTCCCGAAATTCAGCGCCTCTCCCGAAAACCTCCCGGGACAAATTTTCTCCCGAAAATCTCCCGAAACCTGGAGGGTCCGCATGGAGCAATGTTGTTGTAATATATTGAGTTGGAGGCAATAAACAGGAGAGGTGATGAAGTACGTCTCTTTACTGTAGACTTCAGAACAGACTAAACACACTTGACGTCAGGTGCGCAACACCACGTAAATCGTTGGCCAACCATAAAGTAACCCCAGTACGCTATAGCCAACATTCACCAGGAAATGGCAACAGACAAACATAGATCACTCTATTACATTTATTATACAAACAGTATTTGTACACCTTTAACACAGATTTTTATACTGTCTTCAGAGATTCTGTTTTTTTGGTGGTACTCGAAACCTTTCTGGATATCTGCGGACCACTGGTGGGGATTTTGTTGTGGGTGATCTGGGTTCTGATGATGGCAACTCAGCAGCCCTTGAATCTGGTTCAATGATGAGACTAGTTTGTGTCTGACTCACTGATGGTCCATAGCGAGACTACTGATAAATATAGGTTCAGACTATACGCTACTTTGTATTAGAAATGGCAACAGCGGAGGATGCATGTGCATGTATGAGCCAGTCTGCCCCACAACAAGAGGATAGAGAAAAGCTCTTTGGGTAACACTTTTCCATATATGGAGATATCCGCTGATATCCCATTAGTCAGCAATTTATTCACAGGCAGTCACTATGGGTGTCATGATCCGTGGCCCGGATCATGTTTTGTTATGTTCTGTTAGCTTTGGACTCCCTGAGTTCCTGTTTGTGTACCTCAAGGTTTGTTTTAGTTTCCTTGGGGATTAATTGGGTTCACCTGCCTCTGGTTAGTGGTCGGCACGCTCAGCTGCTGTCAACCACTAATCAGAGAGCTATTTATTCACCTTGCTCGCCACGCTCAGTCTGGCTTCATCATTTTCTACATGCAACAGTTACGTTGGGTAAATTCCTTGTCTCCTGTGCTTCTTGATTCCTGCGCTAAGTCTCGCCTTAGCTTCCCGTGCTATCAGCACGCTTTCCTTTTGCTTGTTGTCTGTTTTTGGTACGAGTTTGATTTTTGAGGAATAAATCATGTTCCTACCTGCACGCCTTGTCCAGAGTGGTCCGTTTGCATCCCAGGAGAACGAACCCCGCAGTAAACTGCGACCCCCCCCGTCGTGACAATAGGTGGACATACAGTAGATGTAGACATGGATCCGAGAGGCGTGCATTGCCACCACCATGAAAGTTGGGGGTGGTCTTTTGCAGAAGAGCTCTATAAGCATGCAACCTTTGAACTGTAGGAGTCATGACTTGTTATAGTATTGAGAAGAAAAAGCCTGGGGTGTTCCAAATGTGGCTTGGGTGCCATTTGCAGGCTGTGGCTTGTTTTTTTAGGGCCCGTGGAACATTACAGAAATTAACTAAAAATTAATTAAAAAAGACAAAATAAAAGCTGGGATGTTTGCACTACTAACACACACCATCCATCCATCCATTTTCTACCGCTTATTACCTTTGGGGTCGCGTTAGTCTTAAATGTATACACTTTTTAAAGCATTTTTAGAGAACTACACACGTTCATGGCTCATTATGCAAATCAGCCAAATAAAAGTCTATTTATTACACATTTTCTATTATTATCTTTTCTGTTACGTTGCCGCATAGTTGCGGTAGTTGTGACCTGAAGATGCGGAGATGGGAAACAACGTGCAGGTAAAAAGAGTATTTAATGTCCAAAAATACACAACTAGAGTGCAGCAGGGAATGCATGCAAAACCAAAACTAGTGCAGTAGGCAAACTTTAAACAATCCAGAAACAATGTTCCATCTGCCAGAGGCAGGTCATAAAGTCACTGCAAGGCATCACACACAAAACGGGAAGTCAAAACTAGAATAAGAGCCCTAGTCAGGAACTAAGGCTATGTCTACACTAAGCCGTATAACCCCTTAAACAAATAATTATTTAGCCAAAATTTAAAACTGAACAAAGCCGCGGGCCAAGGTTGAACAAATGAACCTTTTAATAGGGACCCAAAGAAGTTTTGCATTGAATATTGAACAAGCAAGGCTTATATAACTTTATAGTGACATCCAAAATCGAGTTTCAAATAATAATTATAATAATAATAAAAAAATATCAATGGCATATCAAATACAATTTAAATAAAAATTGAATGCCTCTTTTCTATTTGCAGCCTTCTGAGGTAAATACCAACATTAACTGTTTCCACAGACTAATACGTTTGAAAATAAAATAACAATGAATAAACCAACCATTCAGGACTTTAAACTGCTCAGTTTGCAACACACTGATCTAATCTGATGTGCCCAAGCAGATACCTGGCATCTTTTCTTGGATGCTAGTTCATTAATGTCGGGGATCAGGCTTTGAGCTGAGGCAACCTTCATTATCGAACGAAGGTGTTCATCAGTCATTATGTCTCGTAGTCCACCCGGACCACAGTCTTGGGGGAGTGCCTTAAAGGCACTCCCTTTAAGGTCCTCTACGAGCTGTCGTCACGTCCGCTTGTCATCCATTCTAACAACGTGCCGGCCCAGTCACAAGATATGTGCGGCTTCTGTACGAACACACACACGTGAATGCAACGCATACTTGATCAACAGCGATACAGGTCACACTGAGGGTGACCGTATAAACAACTTTAACACTGTTAGAAATATACGCCATACTGTGAATCCACACCAAACAAGAATGACA